>NC_056661.1:37911085-37958585 GCF_018350195.1 Panthera tigris | reverse complement strand
AAGTGGCAATTCAGTTATTCAGCGTTCGTGTCACGTGTTTTACACCTACTACCTGTCATCTTTAGGAAAATGCCTGAACAAATCTGCTGTAGTATATTCACAGGGTATGTTCCTAGGAAGGTATTTTAATTCCAAGGCAAATCATATCATCCCCTTGGAAAAATCAACTTATTCTTGCAGGTGTATTCTAGAATTTGGGACTTCCTTTACACCAGAAATTCAACAATAGCAATGGCAGAGCATGAAAGGCAAACCTGAGTTTATGGACATCAATCAGCCCCCGATGGCCCATCAGTAAAGTGATACACTTGTATACAAAAGCTAGATGCTGCACTTCCTCCTGGAACATTAATTGAAACAAAATTTCACAGAAGCTGACTTCTGTACCTTAGGGTGCATTTCCAAAGCAATGGGTGGCAAGTGAGCTGCGAGACTTCTATTGATATTAATGGCAGTTGCAAAGCTAAATCACTGAGCACCACTTAGCAAACTTACTCCTTAATGCTGCAGTTGCCTTAAATTAATATTTTACAAAGACCTAAAGTAATTAGACTGTGTCTAACTAAATGCCCCATTTACTCATTAGATAATTCAAAATGCATCTTTCGCTGCAGGCCCATAGGGGCACATTAACTACTCTAAAATATATAAATGACTTCACTGGGACCCTTTCACAAATACTGGTAGAGGGGAAAGGCACAGGTTCCTCACCAGCGGCCATGCAATATTGGCTCACTGAGGTACACAGTGTTGGGACTCAAGGGGCATGATTTGATCATGGCCATCCACATCCCGGAAGCAATGAGTTTTCAACTGTGAGTCATGTATAAATTTCAAATGTAAACCCTAACATATCCTTATGGTACACATTTGCTGGTTTTGGCCCCCAGGGTCCACCCCCTTTTGTCTAATTTTCTATTTAGGTTCATTTCCTTGCCCATTTACACCTGGGGCAGCTGATTTCACTCCCAGTTCTGGAATGAAAAGGCCAAAGTGAGCCCACCCCTGGTTGTTGTAGTAATTGGCTTACAGATGAGCATCTTAACCAGGATGGTTGAATTCCTGAAGCCAGGGATGCTTAATCAATAGTTCAGAGAAGAAATATTTTCTTTTCCGCTGGCTGGGCACCTGGGTGAAAACAGCCCCAATAGCTGCTGACAGATATCTCTGACTACATCTTTTGAGCAAAGGGACAACCCAGAGGAAGCAGAGGCAACAAAGGGAACTTGGCCAACTCACATGTACCCTATATCAAGCCACCTTGGTGTTACCCATAGATTTACGTGCACCCTTACCTTCTCCACTCCCTTCACCACCATGTTGTTCTATTTCATTTTGTGTTAGCATTTAAGCCAGTTAAGGGTGGACTTTTTTCACTTGAAAAACTACAGACACACACACACACACACACACACACACACACATATATGTATGTATGTATATATTTACATTTATGTATATATATGGGAGGGGTTAGGGCTTCTATTTCTAACTAATACTTCTAAATTCCTAACTAATACAACCCAACTTTTCAGATCAGAGTATCATGCTATTTTACCTATTCAGGCCCTGGAGCTCAAGAAAAGAATCCCTATTAAAGGTAGATGGCCCAGGATGGATTTCAGAAGATTAATCAAATCCATGAACTTATAAGAAATGTTTTATCCTATGTGCATTTTTCTGGGGAGTCAAAGTGGTTGTTATAATGTTCTCCAACTCAAGAAAGTTTAAAGACCCCTGATACTAGTAACATAAATCTTAGAAGGTAAGTAAGAGGAGGAACAGCCGACATGAAGAAGGATTTCGTACAAAATCACCTGCCTATCAGCGTCAAGTTTGGATGACCTCAAAAATTCAAGAGTGTATAGGGGCTCTAAAGAAGCCTGAATAAATAAAAGGTAGAACTTTTGGTTATCCTGGGAGGTAAAGGAGGCAAACTGGGGCTACATGTGAATTAATGAGGCAGTGTGTGTGTGTGTGTGTGTGTGTGTGTGTGTGTGAAAGACTTAATGACTGGCCTGTTTACGAGTTTACTGTATCATTGTACATATGATGTACATAGACTATACTATACATATATATCTTTTCCCATATGAAGCCACACCAAAGGACCTGAACCAAGAAATACATATTTATAGTGCATGTTGCACCTGAAGGAATATATAGTCCAATGTCAAATGCATTTAGAACCGAGGCTTGCCACAAGGTTCTGTACTTAGGGAATAAAACCAGAACCAGATTCAAAATAGTTGCAATGCCACAGACATGGAGGCCAAGTCTATACAATGTCTTCTCATCTTCTCTCCAAAGCTCACCGATGTCTGTTTCATCTGATCTAGATGAAAATAGGTCCTTGCTACTCGATGATGATAGTACAAGAAAAAGCAAAGCAAATGAAAACTAAACATCAAAAGTAAAACCAATCCTCCCAGACTTATCACTCATTTACATTCTGGAATTCTGCCCAGTTTTGTGTCAAAATGATCCAAGTTTGGGATCTAGAGCCAGATTGTAAATTCAAATTCTGGCTCTGCCGATTCCTACCTAAGTGACCTTGGAAGTGTGAATTTACATGTCTGGAACATAGTTCATCTTGTAGAAAGTAATAAGAGACTAAATTATATGAAATCGTTTGACATTCATCTATAGTTAGAAAAAGAACAATTTTATATGGTTCTGATCCATACTTCTCCTGTATTAGTTCCCACCCAGTTTGTGGTGGCTTAAAACAAAAAGGGAATTTATTCTCACAGTTCTGGAGACCAGAAGTCCAAAATCAAGGCATCCTCAGAGTCATGACACCTCTGAAGGTTCTAAGGAAAAATCCTTCCTTACCTCTTCCAGGTTCTGATGGTTGCTGGCAATCCTTAGCTGCTTCACTCCAGTCTCTGCTTCCATGTTCACATGTTGCTCCCCCTGTGTGTGCATGTGTGTGTCTGAGTCTCTGTGCCTCTCCTTACAAGGGACACCACCCTAACCCAATATGACTCCATCTTAACTTGGTTACGCCTGCAAAGACCCTATTTTTAAATAAGGTCATACACTAGGTCCTGGAGGTTAGAACTTGAACATAAAGTTTGGGAGGATACAGTTGAACATAATTGCCTCATAGGGTTGTTTATGAGGATAAAATAAAGTCTCTAAAGTATTCAGAGTAGTGCCTGACACACAGTAAGTACTCCATAAACTCAACTATTGCTGCTGTTATCACTGCGTGCTATGACAAGTTATCTGCATTTGACGAAGTTCTGCTTCTCTTAGACCCTGGATACATTTGTGTCTACCCCAGAATCAAACAAATTCCTTTTCCTTCCTATATTCTCAAAGATAATCCCTTATGTACTCTTACTCACCCAACTGTATAATCTCTCATCACAGAGATTTAAAAAAAAGACTTAGCCACGGAATTCTTTCTTAAAAGAAAATGCTAGTAGAAGACCAAGACTTAAACCAGATGGAAAGGAAATTGCTCTTTGAGAAGATGGTGGAAATTCACAAGTATCATCAGCACCCCCAGTGCACTATCTCGCTCCCATCGATGGCCCCTGAGACCCTTCTGTGGAATATAGGAGGGTCCAGAAAAGACAGAATGGAAACTACTACTTAATCATAAACAAGCCCATTTCAAATAGGGGAGAAGAAGGGTCTTTGGACACTATTACCCACGTTTGGCACCCTACCTTCCCTTGCATCTCTGCTCCCGAGGTCCTGTGTCCCAAGCAGGCCAAGGAAGGAGGGGATTGCTACTCTGGGAAGAATCTAGGATATTAACTTCCTTATATTTGCCATTATCACTCCTACTCCTGGTTCTGTAACAAGGTCATGTTGAACGCACAAGGCTGTGTTTCTACGTGCTAGATTTCGCTTGGGATTTCCCTAGAAATGGCCATACACAAAAGAAATATTTCCAAGATCTATATTCAGTTGTGCAGAGTTGGGAGGCCTTGCTCCTACCGTGGGGCCAAGCTCTATGCTCTTGTGCCCCTTTATCACAGGTCTGCAGGTAGGGCACTGTCTCCATCTATTTGGGCTGCTGTCACAAGATACTGCAGACTGGGAGATTATAAATAACAGAAATTTATTCCCCACAGTTTTGGTGGCTGGCAAGTCCAAGATCAAGATGCCAGCATGGTAATGTTTTGGTGAAGGCCCACTTTCTGGCTCATAGCTGGCAGCTGCTCAGTGTATCCTCACACAATGGAATCGGGGGGAAGGAGCTCTGTGGCGTCTTTTTGATAAGACCCCTAATCCCATTCACGAGGGCTCCACCTCATGACCTATGCACCTCTCAAAGACCTCACCTCCTAATACCGACATAGTGGGCATAAAGATTTCAACACAGGAATTTTGCAGGGACACGGAGCCTGCACTCAGGAACCATAGCAGGCACTTAGGAAGAAGCCCAGCTAACATGACATAGCAAAGTTGGTCTCATTTGGCTACCATTCCCTTGAGATGGAAACCTCTTGTGGCAACCTCTGAGGCAGAGGAATGAATACCAGGGCTGAGTTGGGACATTCCTGTGAAGCCTACCTAAATGCTACTGTCTTGAAATAATCCTTTCTCCTGCCCCTCCAAATGAAATCTGGGTTTTTCCAGGAGACATGACTTTGGCTGTAGGCTTCTCTTATGCAGGAAGCTGCTTTTCCAGCGTCCGGTGGATGCTGGATCCTCAGCAGTTTTGAACTGCCATCAGGGCTCGCTGTTTCTTCCACATCATCACTTGCGAACTGATTCACAAGGCCTATTAGGTTCGAGAGTCTTTCCTCCCTCTGTCTGCTTTGCTCTCCTTCCTCTCATGGTTATCCTCATTCTCAGCCCCAAATTCCTGTTGATGGATAAGTTAGGCAAGTTGAGTTACAGCTTAGCCTCCCTCCTATTCCAGCCATGTGCTCAGAGATATCTTCTCCAAACAAAAGTGGTCAGAAGCTAAACACGACGTGTATTAGTCAGGGTTCTCTGGACAAGCAGAGCCCGTAGAATGCACATGTTTATAGAAAGAGATTTATTATAAGGGAATGGCTCATGCAACTGTGGAAGCTGAGGAGTCCCAACATCTGCAGTCAGCAAGCTGGAGGCCCCGCCCGCTGATGTGCAGTTCCGGTCCACATCTAGGGCTCGAGAACCAGGAGAACCAATGTTGTAAGCTCCAGTCCAAAAGCCAGCAGGCCCAGGATTCAAGAAGGGCCAAGGTTGTAGTCTGAATCTCAAGGCAGGAAAAGACTCATGTCCCAGCTCACATGAGTCAGGCAGGAGGAATTCTCCTTTATCTGTGAGGGTCAGCCTTTTTTATTCCATTCAGGCTTTCAACCGATTAAATGAAGGTGGCTCTCCTTAAGGAGGACAATCTGCCTTACTCAGTCTACCAATATAAATATTAATCTCATCCAGAAACACTCTCAAAGATATATCCAGAATAGTGTTGGAACAAATATCTAGGCACGTTTTAGTCCAGTCAAGTTGACGCATAAAATTAATCATTCGATAGTTCTCTCCACTGAGAGAAATTCTACCGCTAGCTCTTACAACTGTTTTTTCTTGCCATTCTCCTTAGATTATTTAAAAAAATTTTTTTTTTACATTTATTTATTTTTGAGAAACAGAGTGAGACAAAGCGTGAGCGGGGGAGGGGCAAAGAGTGAAGGAGACACAGAATCCGAAGCAGGCTTTCCAAGCAAGCCTCGGTCAGCACAGAGCCTGACGTGGGGCTCGAACCCACGAACTGTGAGATCATGACCTGAGCCGAAGTTGGACGCTCAACTGACTGAGCCACCCAGGTGCCCCTCCTTAGATTATTTTAGTAGCTTTCTAATTGGTTCTCTATTACCAATGACCTCATTCCAGTCCGTTCTCCCTATAACTGGCAAACTAAACTTTCTAAACGAGCTGACTGTACCCAGCGTTTCTTCTTGTTTATCTCATCCTACTCCTTGCAAAATACATTTAAAAAAAGTGGGTAGAATTCAAAATCTTTTATGTATACAAAGCCATCCCCAAATTAGCCTATTATACTTTTCTTAGCCGTTTTCCCCCCAAGCATCCTGACCTCCTATCACACTGAATTTTTCATTCTGTTCTTAGAGGCCCTTTGGTATTTTATTCTCACAAAAGCCATTCGTTCACATAGAATACTTACTATCTTGCTCACCCGTACATTTGTTCTATACTTAGGTAAAACTGCTTGGTCTATTTGTTATGTTTATAAAACATATTCTCCACATTACTGTAGTGATGCTTCCAATCTGTGGTCTGTTTATACATCTATCCCTATCACCCTCCCAGGATTTCACAAAATATGTACCTGAGAAGAGCAGCCTCAGGAAAAAAGAAATCCTTTTTACAAAAAAAGGGTTTCCTTTTTTAAAAACTGCAAAATGTGCATATTATATTCTCCTGTAGGGATTTTGTAATGTATATACTGAAGACTCTAAGACAGTCTTCAGAAAATAAACCTACTTGACTTTGGTCTAATCTAATTTTTGTCTATTTTACACTGTGATTTATTTTGCATTTATACTGGCTGGGAGTTTGTTGAGTTTTTTGGACCTATGGGTTGGTTTTTCACATCATTTGGAGAAAAAAATCAACACATCTTCAAGTGTTTTTCTGCTCTCTTTATTTCTTTTCAGGACTCCAATTATACAATTAGATTATTTGGTATTTTTTTCCATAGTTCATCAATGCTCTCTACATATATTTAAAATATTTTCAACCTCTCCCTGCCCCTGGTTTCAGTTTGAGTAGTTTTCATTCACCTGTCTTACTTCGTCCTTTCTTCCTCAGTGTTCAATGGGATACTAAGCATGCCCCATCAACTTAAAACCATCATAGATACTGTATTATCTTTTTTTTTTTTTTTTTTTTTTGGTGCTTGAATTTTCATCTGGTGCTTTGGAAAGTTTCCATTTTCTTGCCAGAAAAATCCTCATTACATCCATCTTTTCCTATAAACCATTTCATGTATGCATAAAAGTTATTTAAGTTTTTTTAATGTTTATTTTTGAGAGAGAAACACACAGAGTGTGAACAGGGGAGGGGCACAGGGAGAGGGAGACACAGAATCTGAAGCAGGCTCCAGGCTCCGAGCTGTCAGCCCAGAGCCTGGGATGGGGCCCAAACTCACAAACCGTGAGATCATGACCTGAGCCGAAGACAGATGCTTAACCAACTGAGCCACCCAGGTGCCCCTATGCATAAAAGTTATTTAGAGCCTTTGCTAATTTCAGTAAATATGTCATCTATTGATCTGCTTCTATTGGTTATGCTTTCTTTTGGTTATGTGTTACACTTTCTTATTTCTTCTCACATTTCACAATTTACAATTTTCTGCTGAGCTATATCAAATGTAGAGTCTGAAAGATGGAAGGTATTGGGAACAAAGTTGTGGTTCTTCTCCTTCCCTCCTTGTGGAGAATGAAAGTGGAACATTCCATCTTTCTAACCAAGAGTGAGGGCTTCAGGAGACTCCCCTGTAGAGACACTAAATATCTGCAGGGTGGAGGGCTGGGAGTCCATTCTCTGGTTGCACATTTGCTTCTATGTCACTTTTTCTGCTCTGTTTTTGTGACCTTTTTGCATATGGGAAAACGAACAGGGGAGAGACAATAAAGAGACAACAGCGGGGAACCAGGCTATACTGCTATACTCAACAACAAAAACATGTGAGTTTTGTGTCAGTCAAGTGGACCAACCAGGTTGTGCTGTCTTGCCAGCTATCTCTGCAGACAGGTGCCTGCCAAGAGGCTGGGGGTGGTGATTTAGGGTGGAACTTAGGGGGAATATTGAGGCATCAAACAGGCTTAGGATCCACTTTCAGTGAGGAGGACTCCTGTAGGACTTTCTGGAGAACTCCTACATATTGGTTAGGAGGTGGGAAAGAAATCATGGGAAGGGCACACTTGAAAGTAATGATTTTACTACTTCATGGCTGATTACCCCACCAGGGTTTCAAAAGCTTAAAAAACTGGTTACATGGAACTTTCCGTCTCCTCTGACGAGCTATAAGCCAGGGCCTGTGTCCATCTTGCCTGCTTCTCACTATAGTGCCTTGTACATAGTGGGTACAGTGGGTTTCAAACGTGTATTTTGAATAAATGACCACAGGAAGGAGAGTGTCCTCCCCTTCTCCCCATACACTTGCTTCACTTAATTTTTCTCCCCAGCACTCATCACGTCTGACACATTTACTTACGCATTTGGTTTCTGCCTATCTTCCCCATAGAATGTAAGTCTGATGGTGGGGGAGGGGGGGCTTGACTTTGTTCACTGTGTGTCACAAGGACCTAGAACAGCGACAAGCACCTACTATGTGCTTGATAAACATTTTTTTTTTTTTTTTTAGAATATAGGGGCTTTCCTTCTTTTCTATTCTGTTATTCTTTTTTTTTTTTTTAATCGTTTTTATTTTGCTTTTTGAGAGACAGAGACAGAGTGCTAGTTGGGGAAGGGCAGAGAGAGAGGGGGACACAGAATCCGAAGCAGGCTCCAGGCTCTAAGCTGTCAGCACAGAGCCCGATATAGGGCTCGAACCCACAGACTGTGAGATCATGACCTGAGCTGAAGTCAGACGCTTAACCGACTGAGCCACCCAGGCGCCCCAACATTTTTGAATGAGTACTTTTTCTGTAGGCCTTATTCAGCACACAGAATATGGAACTGGGGGTGGGGCAGCTAAAAAGATATAGTCGTGGCAAACATTTGATACGTATTTTGGTAACACAGATAAAATTGAAGCAGGAGAGATTTCTCATGCTAAAATAGTTTTTGAAAATGAGTTGTGATGCTAGCCCAAAGGCCTTTATTAAAAAAGCAATCCCATAAGTTTCAGAATGTATCTTTACACATTCACCTTTGTTCACATCTTGTATAAATTATAAGATGTTAACGACACATGGAATGGCAAGGATAAAAGAGAAACAATTCCTGATTGACAGAATTATAACCTAAGAAATAAGCTGAACTCCAAATATTTTAAAAACCAGTTGAAAAGGTGTTTGAATGCTGGCTAACATGAGGCTTCATACAGTAATTATCCCTTCGGCTTCAACAGATACAGGGAGTAGTACTTTGGGAGAGATGAGTTTTCTTTTTTTAAAAAAGAAAATTTTTTTTTAATGTTTATTTATTTCTGAGACAGAGAGAGAGAGACAGAGCATGAGTGGGGGAGGGGCAGAGAGAGAGGGAGACACAGAATCAGAAGCAGGCTCCAGGCTCTGAGCCGACAGCTCGGAGACTGACATGGGGCTTGAACTCACAAACCGTGAAATCATGACCTGAGCCAAAGTTGGTCACTCAACTGACCGAGCCACCCAGGCACCCTGGGAGAGATGAGTTTTCAAACAAGTTTTAAATGCAAAATGAAACAATCTTATATTGAAACTGGCGAATTGTTTTAACCTAATAACATACTTATGGTATGTATTTACTTATAATATTTGTTGACTTCTAGTGGTGCCTGGGTGGTTCAGTCAGTTGAGTGCCCGACCAGCTCAGGACATGATCTCACCGTTGGTGGGTTCGAGCCCCACATCGGGCTCTGCGCTGCCAGCTCAGAGCCTGGAGCCTGCTTCAGATTCTGTCCCCCTTTCTCTCTGCAGCTCCCCCCTCACACTGTGTCTCTCTGTCTCTTGGAAATAAATAAATGTTTAAAAATTTTTTTAAACAAGAATATTTGTTGACTTCTAGCCCTTCCTGTATCTCATATGTAGGAAGGGGCACCAAACCATGAGCTAAATGAGTGAGGAATGATGCTTGGTGTACTTTGTGACTGACAGAATAATCTGGCTTTAGTGTGTTTGTAAACAGGGCTTTGGTTTACCTCCATCTGGGTGACTGTTGGTCACATCATGGACAATAAAGCTAGTTCAAAATGTCTGGCCACTAGAGGAGAAAAAGGGGGGCATTAGACTTTTGCCTTATGACCCTAAGCTTTGGTAAACAAACATCTTCCATAAGGAAGAAATTGACAGTCCAATGAGCCCAGGATCCAGCTCTTTGCTTCTCTTTGTCATCATGTGATTAAGCTGCAACCAACCTGAACATAAGGATTTTCATCCCTTGTAATCAAAAGGTAAGATCAAGGCAGGAGCACCAATCATAACACTGTATTTCTTTTACTTAGATATGGTGTGTAAGTGGAAGAAACATCGTTCAGATTTCACCTGATACTTGTTAGCTTCTTAACGATAAACCTTAAGGCAATACCAGGACTTAAGGAACACCTATTTTAATAACCACACTTCCTAAAAGCATGTGCCTTGACGTCAACAAGGTGTTGTTTCACCACGCAGGAAATTAGCCAGAAAAAAGAATCTGCAAATGGCAATTTTTACAGTAATAGATTTTGATGAATATTTTTTCAAAATGTTCTGCTGATACTTGACATTGTAATGAATCATACCAGATTACATCAATCATGTTGTGTCATTTAAAAAACAAACAAACAAACAAACAAACAAACAAACAAACAAAAAACTACAACAATCCCCAAACCACAATATGGCTGTTAAAGATGGGGTTGTAATGGGCCATAGTTATGAAGTCTCCAATTTTAGAAATAAAATAAAAACTATAAATAATTGATACTTAGTGCCCAATTGGCAAAGTAAAAAAGGGTTTTAAATTCTCTCTGAAATGCAGAAAGAGGACAGTTTCGGGGCGCCTGGGTGGCTCAGTCGGTTGAGCATCTGACTTTGGCTCAGGTCACAATCTCACGGTTTGTGAGTTCGAGCCCCGCGTCAGGCTCTGGGCTGATGGCTCAGAACCTGGAGCCTGTTTCCAATTCTGTGTCTCCCTCTCTCTCTGCCCCTCCCCCATTCATGCTCTGTCTCTCTCTGTCTCAAAAATAAATAAACATTAAAAAAAAATTTAAAAAGAGGACAGTTTCACATTTAGGTTTTTTTAAAGTAGGCTCCATGCCCAATGCAGGGCTTGAACTCACAACCCTGAGATCAAGAGTTGTATGTTCTACTGAATGAACTAGCCAGGCGCCCCTTAAGTTTAATTTTTTAATGTGAGATGTACACTAAGGAGAAAGGATCATCTAGAAACAAATATTAAATTTTTTTTTAACATTTATTTACTTTTGAGAGACAGAACATGAGTGGGAGAGGGGCAGAGAGAGAGAGAGAGGGAGACACAGAATCTGAAGCAGGCTCCAGGCTCGGAGCTGTCAGCACAGATCCTAATGTGGGGCTTGAACTCACAAACTGGGAGATCATGACTTGAGTTGAAGTCGGACACTTAAGTGACTGAGCCACCCAGGTGCCCCTATAGATAAATATTTAAAATCCTATATAACCAATTCACAAATCAGATTCATTGAGACTGTTCTCAAAAGATGGTTCAATTCTCTCCCACTTGAACCCAATTCTTAGTGTATGAACCAGGTGGGACAGGGAGAAATATTCCCGTGTTAATAATAGCTGGCCCCACAGAATGTCCACCTGGAACAGGATAAAGGTGAAAATAGAGAAAATGAAGTCATCCTGAAATGTTCTATATCACCTATATAGTTCCCAGGGAAGGCTTTCTATTAGTTTGATTCATGTAGGTACTATTTCTGTAGGATGTTGATGCTCTTGGAATCAAGGAGAATTTCCTTTTAAGTCCTTCCTTCAGATGTTACTTAACTCTATTTCTTCCTTTCTTGTCCCTAGTAAAAACAGAATGGTATCCACTATATTACTTATTTTTGTGAGATACAAAAATCGTATCCTTTTTTTTTTCTTCTCTAAGACTATTATTTCCAAAATAGGCTGGCCTAAGAAATCTCTCTTCAAATAAAATTTTAACGTAAAACACATCAAACTTCAAACTCAGGTTGAAGGGGGTATAGGTGTCCTCAAAGCCTTCTTATTTTATTGACCCAGGCAGGTGTACAAAGAACAACTACAGTGTAGGATGGCAACTAGGGTTTCATCTAACTTTGTACACCGAGAACCAATTCCTAGTATTAGTAATTTTTGTGACTCTTTCCTGTTTTGGTTTGTTTTTTTTTAATCCACCAGCATTTTCATAGGTGGACCCTGAAACTGAAAAGTGATGAAAAGTTCATGCTGAAATTCTGGTGTAAGAAAAAGAATGCCATGGAAGAACAATCTGATGAAGTTTAAGAGGACTGGTCTTTATATCATAAATATGCTTCTTAATACCTTTGGGGAGATGAATGGCTCCACTGGTATTTCCCTGTTTCTAATATTTGTGATTAGGTGACAACTTTTAGAAGTGTACTGCAAATTTATTTTCTATGGGGTGGCTCCTTGATTGAATGTGGGTCTCTTCATTTTGACTCAGGTCATGATCTTATGGTTGTGAGACTGAGCCCCGTGAGTCTGAGTCAGGCTCTGTGCTAAGCATGGACAGTGCTTAACATTCTCTCTGCCCCTCCCAAGCTCACTCTCTTCCTCTCACTCTCTCTCTCTCTGTCAAAAAAATCATTTTCTAAGTTTGTAAAAACTTGAAGCTGATATATCGCATTCTTGAATTTTATACATGGTTGCAAACATCCTGATACAGGTGGGAGAACATGAAAAAGAAAAGCAACCTAGGGTGCGTTAATTTGACACACAAAAGAAGAGGTCTGCGCATATATGAAGGAATACTGTAGAGTAATGAGATCTGCAGTCAATCTGCCTGAAGTTCACATCCTCATACTAATTGCTAGTTGTAGGCTTTGGTAAACTATTTGCTCTCTCAAGGTCTGTTTTTTGCCTACAAATTGGGAATAGTAATGTCTGCCAAATAGAGTTATTGCAAAGAGAAAATGGCATAGCAAACAGAAGGTACTTGTAACATGGGGGGTTCTCACTATCAGCCAATACTCAGGTACCATCCATGTTGTAAATTTCATTTGGGAAAATAATAGTCTTTTGTACCGGTGGCATGTCATTTTCAATTTTTCAAGGGTCAAGGATGTAATGAAGTATTTTTTTTCAAATGTTTCTTAAGATTAAAAAATCAAACAATCTTAATCATAGACTCTTATTAGAGGCTCAAATGCCATACCAACAAGTATTAATGTTCTCACTTATGACTTGCAGAAATTCAGGCAGAGAGGCAATGTAGCTTGACTACAAGTCATGGTTAGGGAAATGCCTGATTCTTTATACCTCTCCTTTTAACCACTAGGAAATATTTACTCTGTAAAAGCCTTCTTCCTTATTATTGGATCTCTTGCAGCTTTGACCTTTGGGCATCGGCTGATATATTTTTGGATCTTCTTCAAATGACTGGAATAAATTCTGGGTTGAACTGAAAGTTCAGGAAACCAGAAATCCTTCATGGTGAATTGTGGCCTGGGGCCCTTGTAAAACTTCTCAAAGAACATCACAAACAATTTACCACCTGCTCTTACTTGCCGGCTTCATAAAAATTCGTGGTGTGTTGGGTGAGTAGGGACGGGTGAGGGCTGATGATTTACAAAGAGCTGCTTCTGCTACCCAAGTTTTACAGCATGTGAGAGCAAGTCACGTGGGAAGGACCGAGAACGTAGACTGCTTTGATGACGGCTGGCCATCGCCAAGGAAACTGCTTCCTTGGTAACCGTGGTCAGTACATCTGCCTAGTTGCATTTCTAAGACTCACAGAGTCCCTACCATGGAAAATATATTTTAAAATACAAACATGTAGGAAAAAAAAACAAATAAAAAATAATGGAGTTAATAAGGAATTCTTTGCTTTTATGACAAAGTTGTTAGGACGCAATTACAGTGTTCAGCAGAACATGTTTAGGGGTGTTAACTCATAAATGGAAACCAAAATGTCTTCAGTGTAAGCCAGCCTGTAAAAGAAAACAAATCTAAACCAGATAATCATTGTTTATTATTCACGATACGCAGGGGGTTTAAGACTTCACAAAAATATTTCTAGGGAGCTTATTTCAAACATCGAGTGCTCCCAAGTACAGTTAAGCTAAAGTTTGCATAACTTTATCCGTCTTTAAAAGACATGAGAGCAAGAGTGAGGGAGATAAAGACTCACTTCAGGAGAGGGTAGAATGTTAAGATCTAGCAAAAATTCAGAAAAGAAATTCTGAAGTAAAAATCGAAGATGGTAGAAAATATGATTCTATTTAAGAATACTCAGTTTCTTCATAGGCATTCAAGACCACAATAATGTAATATGTGAGGAATGCCCATAGTGAATTGTCATTGACTTTGAGAGGCTACAGAGAGTTACATTCTATTTATTTATTTATTTATTTATTTATTTATTTAACGTTTATTTATTTTTGAGACAGAGACAGACAGAGCATGAACGGGGCAGGGTCAGAGAGAGGGAGACACAGAATCTGAAACAGGCTCCAGGCTCTGAGCTGTCAGCACAGAGCCCGACGCGGGGCTCGAACTCACGGATCGCAAGATCACGACCTGAGCCGAAGTCGGCCGCTTAACCGACTGAGCCACCCAGGCGTCCCCAGAGAGTTACATTTTAATTTAACTTTGAGTAAGGCTAGAGACAAAGATTTTAATCTACATTACCTACATGAATTTCATGGAGTTTACTGTTTCTGTGACAATAATTTCTGAGTGTCCTTTACTATTAAACGTCTATATCATTATAAAAGTCTAAATAAATTAAGAAAAGATATGTCATGCTAGTGATATTTTATACTCTGAAAACAGCAGACCAGGGGTCCCTGGGTGGCTCAGTTGCTTGAGCATCCGACTCTTGATTTCTGCCCGGATCATGATCTTGTGGTCTGTGAGTTCAAGCCCCACATTAGGTTTCGTACTGACAGTGTGGAGCCTGCTTGGGATTCTCTCTCTCCCTTTCTGTCTGCCCCTCCCCTGCTCGGGCTCTGTCTCACTCTCTCAAACTAAGCAAACAAGCATGAAAAAAAGTACCTAAAACAGCAGACAGTATTAGGGAATTGAGATAAGCTGTTGGGTTATGTTTTCAGATGTACCTTCAACAAGAAAGAGTATTTAACAAGTTCTTGATATATTTTTTTCACAAGTGGAAAGTATCTTAACATGGCTGCTGACCAGACAGTGGTCATGACAGAGCTATCACCAGCCGTGCTTACTCATGAAAACTTACCGCAGGACGGCATGTCAGCAGCCTGGAAGAAAGTCTTGGGGATGACGGTGGAGCATTCTTTGAAGGATGCTAACGTTTGTGATGGCACAGAAGATGAGAGTGTGTGGAAAAACACAAACATCAACAACTGTGTCAAAAATGAATTCAGAAGACTTGGACTATAAGTCTGTGGAGATTTTAGGAACACTTTAACCAATTTATTTTACTCATGTTTTACTTTTTATGTTTGTACAAGTGTGAAATATGATAAAAATGTGTCTAAGTCTAAAATTGTTCTTTTGGTAAGCAAAGAATAAAAACTGTAGGTGATAAGAAAGCATTGCATGATAGCTTAAGCAGCACTGTGTTTTCTTTCTTGGTAAATAAAAATGGCGCATCTTACAACTGACAGTACCTTAGGCTCAGCGGAATACGGAACTAAGTTTACATACCATCTTTCGTTATCTAAGAAGTGAGGAGAAGAAAACATTGAGAGAGACGGGGATGAAAATACTGACCAACAAGGACACTATCCTCCCCCACAACAAATGGAAAAAAGCAAAGATGATGAAAGATACCTGATGAATTGCTTATTAGGAAAGACAAAAGTACAAAGTTGGGGAAGCACTGCTCTATGACAAAGCACATCACTATTGTACATGTGATTAAATCGATTTCATAGATGACCTTGGCATTTAATCTTAGTCTGCCTGTGTCACTTAATCTGAAATCCAATTTAATGTCTGCTTTCTACATCGAAGAGCAATACAGGTCCGTGTTACATATTTTCTCAAAAGAAAAAGTTAAATTAAAAGAGAAACATTTTTTCCAAATCATAAGATTGATAACAATGCATTAGGTAGAGTAACACTAACTTTGGTAGTTCTACAGGGCAGGTTGATTTTCTCTCAGATAAATTATTCTTCAAGAATATCTTCCATGTCAGGCTTAAAAAGTTGTCTTTACAATACTGCCAGTCAGTTATTGTATATGCTCTCTTTAAATTGATTTATCTACCAGGGTCTTTTTTGTGCCTGTTGATTGAAAACTCAGCCTTGCATACATTTCGTTTTCCTGATCTATTTGACACAATCTCAGGGAAACATTCAGGAACAGGATCCTGCTTTCAGAGTTACATCACTCTGCTTGAGATTCCATTGAAATTCAGCAATAGATAATACCAATTCCAACTTTATAGTATAACTTCCACTTTGTGGAAAGCTATTTTCATTTTGGCACATTAACTAGTACAATATGAAAAAGAAAAATCCTTAAGCGAATATGAAAATCTGTATACCCTCCAGCTGATTCTTCAAAGTTCATTTTCAAAATGTACTTGTTTTGAGATTCTCTGCAGTAGGAAAACTGTATTTACCAAATCATGTAGCACATTCCTAGACAGACACAATACCACTAAATCCATTTAATGTTGGCACTTGCCTTACTTGTGAGTTTGGTTTTGGGCCCTGGTCTCCTTTTCTCACTGATGATATGATTTGGGAAGCACCTACTAACTGCTGGCAAATTGTAGTTACTGTACTTAATTGAAGCAGAGACAGACCTGTGTCACACTAGGAAGGTTTTATTTCCCAGCTTGCCTTGCCATCAAGTGGGATCATGTGACTCTATTCAGGATAAGAGAAAGTGGAAAGGGGTGACACATTACATCCACCTCCTGGCCTCATCCTTCTGTTTCTTTGTTTATTGGATGATGGATACCAAGAATTCAGGGAGGACTCTGAGACTTAATAGAGGGATGAGCAGTAGGAGAAAACAGCCCAGACCCACGCATGACTCCGCGGAGCAGAGCAAACCCCCACTCCCAGTCCACATTTGACCGCATCAAGAGTGAAACATCCAACCTCTATTACGTCAAACCCAGAGACGACACTAGGGTTACTTCACCTGACCAGTCGTGATAGTGTAATAGACAAAGTCCCCTCTATATTGCTTAGGGGCTCCACCAGATAGATTATAGATATAAGGCCTTTATGCCATAGGAAAACATTATCAAAACATATCTGGACATATATTCACTCACCTCACGAATATTTGTGAGTGCCTATGTTCCAAGCATTGGGATACATTCAAGGGATATAATCATGAGCCAAATAAACATGGTTCTTTTCCTCATGGAGCTACCAGTCCAAGAAGGAGACATCAGACAAGTGATCATACATATACACGTAAAGTTATAATCATGATTACTTCCATGACACAAGAATCATGATCTAATCAGACACAAAAACAGAAGTACTTGTCTTAGCTGGGGAGGCACGCCAGAGGAAGGATTCCAGGCTAAGGGGGAGGGATATGCAAATACCATATGGAAGTCAGATGGGAGGAGACAGAATGAAAGTGAGCCAGAGTAGGTGGGGCAGAAACAATGAAAGGAAATGGTGTAAAATGTGTCTGGATGAGAATGCAGGGGCCCATCCGGCATAGAGTAAGTGTTTTGGTCTTCACTCAGATACTAAATAATCAGATTTCCCTTTTTAACTTTGCAAAGGCTGCTCTGACTACATTGTAGGGGAATGGATTCAACATAAACATGTGCCTGCATTTACATAAGGAGAGCATGCGGTGATATGAGAATGACCTATCAATGCATGCGTATTCCCAGAAATAAAAGCAAATATAAAAAGAGTTCAGCACTGAAAAAGTTTTTTTTTTTCAATTGGATGGTTGTTTTGGTAAGGGTAGTTGTTTCTAATTTTATGCCTTCTGCCTTTTTTAATAATTACAAGTCACCTACTAGTTCAATCTGGTAGGCTTGACACAGGAGACATTTGCCTTAAGACACGGAGAATATCTAAAGCAAAGGAAACTGCAGCAAAATGTGAGGCTGGTTTGAATAGGATTTTTGTCTTTAATGGTTCTTGTACCCAATCCCCTTTAAGAACCTGTAAGTCATTCATCCATACCTCCAAGGGAGACTCCCAATAGGAGGCATTAGGATTCCCTGACGTATTACTGGAAGGACATTATGACATCTCAGTTCGCCTGTGGAATTTATAAAGGATTATGCCTAAAACATGAAGGAGAAAAGGCTTTCTTGGCTTCCCTGATTTACCCAGATTTCTACCATCAACGTCCATCTGTCTCAGACGATCTCCCAATCTTTGAATTACATGCAGATGTCTTGATTCTTTTATACTGAGTTTATTCTCTGTACATGAAAACCACTGCTATAGAGGCTTATGATTACATAATCATCTTGAGATGTTTCCTATCCTATTCTGGATCCCAATCTGATTTCTTGCCCTTGCGATTCAGGTGGGGTCCGGCAATCACACCTTCCCAACCACACAAACATCAGAGCAGGTTCATACTGTCTCCTTTCTCTCCATGCATGGGAGAAAGAACTGGATGCTCAGCTGGGCATTGCCTTTCATTTTTAGACACACTTCACCTTCCCAGAAACAATCTATAGACAAAATGCAAAATAGGCTGCCCTGCATTGAGATTCATCTCAAAAAAAGTCTTTTCCCTGTAAGAAAGGATGACTGATTCCAAGTAGTTCTTTTCTAAGGTACAACTGTAGACCTTCAGAGTCAGATGGTTAAGTCGGTGATATTAACTTTTGAGTCACTTGACTAGTCAGTTTAGGAAGCAACAATTCTCTGAAAACTCTTATAATTACACTTGGACAAGTTTGCGCGTAGGACCACAAGTCCATCAGCTTATTATAACCATGGCGCGTTTCACACACCATCTTCATTATCTTGTGCTAAAGAAGAGAGCACACACTCTTCTGTGGGTAATTTTAGATTGGCCACTGACACACTCCGCAGTGTTTATAAAGAAAACAAAACTTGGATGTTGGCCCTTTTAATTATAACTGGCAGAATTGCTACACCCAAAAATCACATAATCTCTTCACCATATTATATCTTTGAAGACATCTGCTTACAAAGCAGTAACAAGGAACTTGAAATCTAAAAACAAACTTTGTACTAGATTGATTGGTTTGGCGAGCCATGCTTCTGAAGTACTGACGGATTCTGAAAGATATATTCCTGAACTTCGGGAAAAGTTTAAAATATGCTATAGTGGAGCTACATCAAATTGTCCGTGGTCTGGACAGGCAGATTAGAGCCCGTTATTAGAATGTCTGTTGCAAAGTGAAATCCACTAGCCCAATGGAATACGCCATAAATTTCGCCAGTCATTCCCGCATGTGTGTTTCACAGTTTTCAAATACATATCTTGCTAATGAAACATCTTGATAAGCTCAGTGCACTCTTTCACCTGAGAAATGATCCCCCTTAAGGCACAATTTTCTAGGTGCTTTATATAATATCTTGAAGACAACCAAAAACACTAGACATTCCACCAAAGGGTGAAAGCTAATCCATGACATTGTCTTGACTATATTCATCAAGAAGAGTGGACCTCCCTTCACATGTATTTGGACATGATCTGAGCTCATCTCTTTGCAATTACACTGTGATCCTAGTCACTCACCTTTGGGCAGATCATTTTACAGCTCGCAGAGCTCCAAAACACATGAGACTGTAACCTGAAAGATAAAATGGAACAATTAATTATTAATTAATCTGTGCTCTGCAGACGAGTAAGAATCTTTCCTTTTGAAGAGGACTTGGGCACATGTACTTGAATTGAGTGTAAAAATAAAATGCAAAAGCCTGAATTTCTTGCCAGAATAAAATTGCCTACATCTTATGGAGTCATGTAATTCAGAAGGTCCCACCCTCCTTCCATAGCTCTAGCCAAAGAGTCTGTTTTTCCTTCCCTAACAGTGTTTTCTGAAACCCAGGACTAGTTGTTAAGTACTAACATGACTTAAGGCGGCTGCTGGAAAAGTGAAAGCAATCTCATTGTGCTGCATTAGTTCAACCACAATGACTAACAAATTTCAACATTTAGAAGATCCAATTGGACAAATATTTACTGCTCAGTTAGTAAGTTTATTTTAAGAGTCTTAATCCAAAATGACTTTGCTGGTGGTAATGCTTTGAAGTTTGTCTATATTTTAGACAAAGTGATTTTTCCTGATGTGAGAAATCACATTTATAAATAGGTACACTGCCTAAAAATGATCAAATTGTGTGTAGAGTATTTTAAATGTCAAAAGGACTCAAGAAGCTTCAAATATGTTGACACTTGTTGTCATTCTAACACTAATTTTATTACTCAAAAGTATTTTTTCCCAAATGTTTTTCCGAGAAGTGCAGAGTAACTGCTGTTAGCCCAGAGCACTGAACTATTAACTGTTAACAGCAGGGGAGTTTCCATGTTCCAGTATTTTAGTGCACACTTGGATGTAAGTTATTTTGCTCATACATCTCCTTGCAAATACATAAGCTGAGAACATTAATAATTTTGGTGTGAATTAAAAACTCCTGCATGTCTTCATATATGTAGCACAGGCCCAGGAAACACTCTTAGAAGGAGCAAACCAGTAGGATAGAAAGTGTGAAAGTTAAAAAAAAAAAAGGCCCCCCAAATGATTACAGCACTAAGAATGATTTATTTTAATGGTGCTAGTTCAGCATTTCCATTTTGTATATTTATGGCATATTTGTATATTTATGGTGTAGTTATTTATTCTACATGTTTTCTCCTTCCCTTCTTTCTTTCTTTTTTCCCTTTTCCTTTCCTTCCCTTTCCTTCTTTTTTCCCCTTTCCTTTCCTTCCGTCTTTTTTCTCTTTCCCCTCCTCTTCCTTCGCCCCTCCTTCTTCTTCTAGATTATGTCAGGAAGACTTTGGCTGAAGAAAATCAGAACAGATAAGAGATAATTTAAGAGAAACAAACAAACAAACAAACACCCTATCCTACGGGGATGTCATTCTATTTTTTTTAATATATGAAATTTATTGTCAAATTGGTTTTCGTACAACACCCAGTGCTCATCCCAAAAGGTGCCCTCCTCAATACCCATCACCCACCCTCCCCTCCCTCCCACCCCCCATCAACCCTCAGTTTGTTATCAGTTTTTAAGAGTCTCTTATGCTTTGGGGATGTCATTCTAGAACTTTCTGTTTGCCAGGGAGGGAGATCAAGATATTTGTGGCTAGGCACATTTGGGTAAAGCCTTGGGTTCTCAGGACTTCCATAGAACCTGGGGATGGGGTAGAAAAGGACTAGCAGGGGCTCTGATTAGAATAGTTATGTGGCATGTGCTAATTCTTACTTTCTTTAGAGTAGCTTTGTGTCCACAGATAGACGTCCAAGTTATAAGCTCTGGGTGATTTTTATACAAGTCTGTTTTGTAGGACTAGCCTTTTAAGGTGTTTTCCTGGGCCAAGCAAAATCTTGATCATTGAGAGAGGGTAAACACATATGTACCCACTGCAAATTAATATGTCTCAACGGCTGCTAACACACAAAATTCCTCCCAGGCTCAGAGAATCTAGAAAACCTGTGACTTCTGCATAACTTTGTCAAATGGGAAAGAAGCAAGCACGAGTGGTCTTTGATTCTCTTAGGAAATGTGAAGATGTAATCTCTGCAGTGAGTAATGGTACAAATAAAATTATGTTTATTTTTATTTTATTCACGGCATTTAATTACAGAGGGAGATGGGTAGTCAGATAGCAAAACAGCCATAAACAAGGGAAAGGTCCCTCCTTCTTTTTAAATGAATGCTCTAAAACAATTGGGCAGAGCATTAATAGAATAACCAGCAAAAGACTGACTCCACAAGTCTAAGTGTTCACTTGGGGTTCGTCAAATAATGGACTGTTGGCCTATATTTCAAGCCACTTCTCTGCAGTAACTTGACATTCGATAGGATTACGTTTAGATTCTGGTCTGAGTCTTTGCTATGCCTGAAAAGATTGTCATCTTTTGATTTAAAGATAATAGAGCCAAGCACGTGAAGATGTCCTGTAGAGTCGACCTGTGACTCATAACCAAATATCGAAAAAGATTTTGTCTATAGTTTGCTTTCTTACCTCACTGTTGCAACTCAAATGATCAAATGACTAGTTGCCATTATAAACACTATATATTTACTTTCTAAAAAAGCTCACATTCTTCAGACATGACATGTAACAGTATCATAAAACTTGGAGGTGATTCTTTTCCCCTGACCACTCAGAGCATTTGCTGATTATAATTTTAATTCAAAAATCTCAACAGAAAACATGAATCAATTTTGCTTAAGCATAACATTGGTCAATTAAAAAAAATGTGAACAGGTCAGACATAGATTAAACCAAATTATGAGGCATTGGAACTGTATACTGGGGGACGAACAAAACACAACTAAACACTGGCAATACGATTGACCATTCAAAATATAGTTAATAAGTTCGCAAACATGCAAGTTCGGATTTTAAAATTAAGCCTCCCAATTGCCAATTTCAAAAAATGTAATGAGTTTAGAGTGGCCTTTTTATTATGCATGGCTTTATGTCTTTGGATTTCAAAATTACCTAGCATGCATTTTCAACTTTGCTACAATTTCTGGGCTGTTTTCATTTCTATTTTAAAAGGCTAAACAGTAAGATGTGCCTCCGCTTTGCATTCTAATTGCATGTAACTGATTTGCACAGCAGAACAAAAAACTCATTCTCAGATTAAGAATCGCGCGCCAAGAAATAATAATTGTTCTACTGGAAAAAAAAACTATTTTCCCACTTTCTCCCCTCATTTATGTGAACTGTTTGCTATGTTTCCCCCTAGGTTGATCTCTTTTATAGACCACCATGCATTTCTCTTTAGGGACTAAAACAATCCAAATGGAAACAAGGAACATACAACTGTTTTGACTACATTCTCCGGCCTGCAACATAACACTTGCCTTTATTATTTTATCTTCAACAATCAAGGGGTGACTAAATGGTCGCAGGTGGTGATGAAAATAAAAGCCATCCATCATTATTTATTAGGCATGAAAAAGATACACAATAATGTAATTTAATCTCAGAGCAGACAATTATTTCCACATATTGATAATGCAATGTGAAAACTGTCATGAATTCTAATATGATCTTTTGGCTTTATTGGTGCACCACAGCCAACACGACAAAGAATGAAATTGTCTCGAAAGGAAAAAAAAAAAAAGGTAATTGTGTGCATATGTCAATATCATGGGTGGAAAACATATCACCAAAATTTTAAAGCTTCTTCATTACAACTTAACCGATTCAAAAGTTGGAAGTGGGAAAAAGTACATTTTCAGTTCTCACTATTTAGAACACCATCTATTACATTCACGCCACAATCTATAATCTGAATAAACAGTGACTATGTAAGTGTTTTATCATATAAAAGTTTGGAGGACCAGCCAGTCTGCTAAAATATTTGCAAGAAGTATATATACACCACGGGGTCGAATTTCCTAACATGCTCCTCAGTTCACTTTAGTCTGGTAAAAATCTGCAGATGAAAACCCTGTGATCCCTACTTTGGGTAGTGTATACATGACCAGTGAATGTAGCAAAGAATGTACCTTTTGGCCAAATAAAGCAAAAAATGGTTGAAAGTAAACATCTTCGGTAGGAAAAATTCTGTCTGATGAAATGCTTGGTCAGAAAATGCAAACGCGAGTTTCTCGTGATAGTAAACGATTCCTACTTCCACTGGGTTGTTGAACTCTATCCTCAGATAGGCCTTGGAAGGTGAACGTATGACAAAAAAGAAACAAACTCACATTTGGTCTCTGTAGATGGGAACCGAAAACATTTATGACTTGTATGTGAGTAGACTTGGGCTTCTGCCAGAAGGGAGATCATGATTAGAGGCTTTCTAGTTAGAAATAAATGAGATGGTTTTCAAAGTGCCTGTTCATTATACAGTGTATACACACACACACACACACACACACACACACACACACACACACTCATGCTGAGGCATATATACACAGCATGCTCCATGCTTGCTTGAAGACGTATTTATTCACAGTTAACATATTGATTAGGGATACAAATATAAGCTTACTGGATAAGATATATGATCTCCTCTTAGAAAAATGATTTTAGAGTTATTAAGGAGGGAAATATTTTACAGTTGGCTTTGAGTGATGGACAGGACCTGGAAGAAAAAGTATCACCAAGTGATCATAACACTGTGACCATTCTGGGCTAGGAGAGAAAATTTATATATCATGTGGTTACTCAATTTTATAAAGAGAATCTAAGAACAAGTATAGGCACTGGTTAGGAAAAACAAATGAAAGGAATAATTTAAAAAGTCAATAAGCCACAGGAAATCTGGAGACTGTTTAAAAACACCTTATTGGAAGCCTAGCAAAAGTATGCACCAGAGATCAAAGGGGCACTTGGAAATGTGGCCCAAGTAAGGAAACCAGGGAGATCCGCAAACTATGGCAGGTCAGGTGTGAACAAGAACACAGGCGAGCCAAAAGAGAATTCAAGTTTACCTTGCAAGTGACTCCAAAGCTAATAAAAATGTTCTTCAAAATATATCCACGGCAGGAAACCAAGAAGAGAACTAATGGGCCAGTCAAGGGACACACTCTAGGCAGAAGAGATATTCTTTTTGGAGGATGGAAACTCTTCTGACTTCACTCAAGATAATACATTCATTCAGTCATTCATTCATATGTTCACTTTCATTCACTCATTCAATCCTCCACTCCATCCGTTCACTCGATCATCTATTTGTTAAAAAAAAAAAAAATTAAACAATGCCTACCATGACCTAGACTTTGGGTTCAGCACTAGGACTACAGAAATGCATCAACCATTCATTTATTCATTCTTTCTTTTCACGGATTTAATCATCAATCCATCCACCCATCATGCATTGGATTACCTATTCATTCAACCAAAAAAATGCAGAATGTATATCATTAGACAGACCCTGGGTTGAGCATTTGGAATCTAGCAACACATAACACATTCATTCAGTCAACAAATATTTGAGTGTCTACTATGTGCCAAGCACTGGTTTAATTCTTTGAGATAGATCACTGAAAAAAAGTCAACAGTTTTGCTTAAATCCAAGTTTTTTTTTTTTTTAAACGTTTACTTATTTTTAAGACAGAGAGAGACAGAGCATGAACGGGGTGGGGGGGGGTCAGTCAGAGAGCGAGGGAGACACAGAATCCGAAACAGGCTCCAGGCTCTGAGCTGTCAGCACAGAGCCCGCGAGGGGCTTGAACTCACAGACTGCAAGATCATGACCTGAGCCGAAGTCGGATGCTTAACCGACTGAGCCACCCAGGCGCCCCTAGTTTTTTTTTTTAAGTAGCTGTGGAGGTAGGCAATACACACAATAAACAGCGAACCACAAAATCAAAAGCAATCATTTAGTATGATAAATATTATGAAGGACAAGTTCTGGTAGCTATAACTGCCTGACAGGGGCCCTGGAAAGCAGAACCCTATTCAGATGTATATATGAAGGGAAAGGAGCAGGAGGTGAGGATGACAAGATGGCACAAGGGTGACACCATTTGGGGCTTGGTACACCAAATGAAAAGCAATAGCTTTTCTTTTCCTTCTTTTTTTTTTCCTTCATAATAAGTGTACTCTTTAATCCCCATCACCTATTTCACTCATCCCCCCACAACCTCCCATCTGGTAACCATCAGTGTGTTTTCTTCAGTTACGTGTCTGTTTCTTGCTTTGTCTCTCTCCTTTTGTCTTCATTCGTTTTGTTTCTTAAATTCCACATATGAGTGAAATTGTATGATATTCGTCTTTCTTTGACTGACTTATTTCACTTATAAGTGAATAATATTTCACTTATTTCACTTTACAGTCTCTAGTCCATCCATGGTGTGTGTGTGTGTGTGTGTGTGTGTGTGTAAGACACACACACACACACACACACCTCACATCTTATTTATTCATCTATTGATGGGCCATTGGGCTGCTTCCATAATTTAGCTATTGTAAACATTGCTGGAATAAACATAGACGTGCATATATCTTTTCAAATTAGTGTTTTTGTAGTCTGTGTAAATACCCAATAGTGAGATTACTGGATCAGAGGATAGTTCTAACTTTAATTTTTTAAGGAACCTCCATACTGTTTTCCACAGGGGCTGTACCAGTTTATATTCCCACCGATACTGCACGACAGTTCGTTTTTCTCCACATCCTCACCAACACTTGTTTCTCGTGTTTTTGATTCTAGCCATTCTGACAGGTGTGACGTGATATCTCACTGTGGTTTTGGTTTGCACTTCTCTGATGATCAGTGATGTTGAGCATCTTTTCATGTGTCTGTTGGCCATCTGAAGAACACTAGACTTTATTTTAAGAACAAGGAAAGCAGCTGAAACGTTTTAATCCAGAGTGATCTGCTGAAAAAGTGTGATACTCTTCTTTTCAAAACCCAGCAATGGTTCCCTACTTCGATCACAGTAAAAGCTGAAGTCCTTACCATGACCTGTTGAGACCCTCTATATTCTGTTGTCATTAGCTCTCTTACTTAATTTTTTTAACTCCCTCCTCTGCTCACTCTATTCTTGCTGCACTGGGCTCCTTGTGCCCACTGGCTATTCCCCTTGCCCTCCCCCCAATCTAAATGGATCCACCCCCCCCCCACCTTCTTCAAGTCCTTGCTCAAATTTCTACTAAATTATGGGGCATATCTTGAGGACCAGACTTAATACTGCAACTGCCTTGCCATTTCTACTTTACCTTGCTTTGCATTTTTTCCCTCTTGTAGCATTCATTACCTCCTGGTGCAGTACACTTCATTTATTATGTTTTGTATAATGTCTATATCCCCCAGTAGAATGTATTTTACATGAGGCAGGGATTCTTTCCTTTGTTGACATTTATCCTGGTCAACTAAAACTGTGCCACGGATATACAATTTAGTTATCATTTGCTGAAGAAATTACTGAATGCATTGGACAACATGGTCATACAGGCATTAAAAAAACTATTCTGAAAAAAATTATTCTGGCTGAAGGTTGAAGAAAAAGTTATGTAGAGTTATGGATAGATATAGAAAAACAAGAGGCTGTATGGAGGTTCTAATTAAAAAGCAGTGGCAATTTAGGCTAGGGCCATAGTGTTAGAAAGGGAAGAAGGTAAAGTGGTTTAAGGGACTTTTTAGGGTAGAATGATCAGGGCCTATCTAAACAAAATTTTTTTAATGTTTATTTATTTTTGAGTGACAGAGAAAGAGAGACAGAGCAGGAGCTGGGGAAGGGCAGAGAGACAGGGAGGTACAGAATCTGAAGCAGGATCCAGGCGCTGAGCTGTCACCACAGAGCCTGGCACAGGGCTTGAACTCATGGACCATGAGATCATGACCTGAGCTGAAGTCAGACATTTAACTGACTGAGCCACCCCGGCACCCCGTGATCAGGGCCTGTTTATCATAGTGTCCCAGAGCTGGTTCTTACCAGTTTGCAAGAGCCAATAGTTAAATTCTCAGATTTTCATGAATTTTGTTAGTTCGTTATTACACATAGGCATTATTAAAAATTAAATTACATAAACTTAAACTTAAATTATATTAAAATAAACTTAATAAATATGTAAAAGTAATGAATTCCTATTTTATTACATTTCATTATTTTCTGCGCTCTTCATATTATTTATGCCTTTTGTGTTTCTATGGGAAATACCATTTGATGGGAGGGGGGTTACTGCACAAATCTCTCCAACTCCACATTCAGTTACATCATGTTTGCAGTTTAAATTAGTCATAGCGGGAGTATTTAATCCTTGGTAATTGTCAAACACTGTAAAACAGGGCTTGCTTTATTATGTTGTTGATTTTCTAGACTCAAGAAAGTGATGGAGAAAATGTTAATAATACAGATTGATTTTAAAAGGGTGTCATGTCTGCAGATGTTTCACTGTTAATATTACACAAAATTGAAGAAACATTCCTCTAGTATGTGAAAACAATGATCTGATTCAGCAAATAAGTCATTCACATCATCGAAAAAAAGAATGAAGTTTTGACAAACATCTTAGTTGTTTCACTCATGTCTTACTCTTTAAGGTAAAGGAAATTATCAACGGACATACACATCAGAAATACATTCAGTTACAATCCTAAGTTGACCATGGATTCAAGAATTTGGCAAAAAGGAATGAAAGCATTCTGTGAGAATCAACTGGCTATATGAAATTTAAAACAGGGTATTGTATAGTTGATTATTTGTAAACTATATGCTATACCTTTTTTATATCGATAACACCTATGATAAATTTCAACATATATGCATACATTCTCTTTTATGGAGATCTGGTTATCAAACAGGATACCACTGGGTATATATGAGTCCACAGAGAAGGAGTGTCAAAGATGCTGCCAGTTTCTGTCTTGTTCAACTGCCTACATAATGGCACCCACTCCCTTACACAGGGAACTCTATTAGACAAGAAATAGAGTTGAAGGGTGGGGACAGAGAAGGTGGTGTCATGGGTTAGGCCAGGTAATGCTGACTTGAAAGAGACAGTTAGACTACACCGTCAGGTGGCCAGTTGGATCCATGCCTCTGGAACTCAGAAGGTAACTCGAAGCTGGCGCCATCATCATTTGGGTGGTATCTGTGAAGAGAAAGTAACTGAAGACTTGAAAGTGGATAAAGCTATTCTGTGTTTCTTCTGAATTAACTTTCAAAGCAGAATTTGGAGGCATTTAGACAAAAGTGTTCAATGCTGGATGTTCTAGTTCTAACAAATGAATAATAGCACGTATATTATCGGGGATGAACAGTATCTTCGAAGATTATTGAAAGTTTCCATCGGCAGGATATAGTTCCATGACCAAGGACATGCCCTCCTCTATTAGAGAAAGACGTGTGAGTTAAATGGGTAGTGTCGGAAATAAAGATTACTTTTGGAAGTCCGTGATAAGCAGGAGAGTGCAGGGAGTGCTCTGGGTAAGGGGCTTGAGTTATTTACTTGCCAATGATTCTGAGAACTGTGAGAAGGAGTAGTTAACTGATAATTGATATGAAATGGGGGGCTCAGATCCTCAAAAATAGGCTCTTTATTTGAAGGCTTTATATTACCTTTTAAAAAGAGAATCATAAACTTGCACTTCTGGGAAGATGTGGTTTTCCCCACTTTTCTCACTTAAGTACAGCTAAAACCCTTGAAGTGCATATACAATGTGTATGACATGTCCCTGAAAGGTAGAAAATGCAGGCAGACCAGATAGGGAGCTTAGGATCCAAGAAACAAGGTGGAAGTGAGTTTCTTGGGTTTCTTTTGTGCCTCATGTATCTTAGACTTGGAGCTGAAGAAGTTAGCAATCCAGAAAGTTCCAATGGACACACACACACACACACACACACACACACACACACACACCAGCCTCAAACAAAAGCTCATTCTCTCTAGTCAAAGAATCAGGAAAGGAGCAGCCTGAAAAGACAGAAAACTTTTGGAAAATAACCACTTTACTCCAGGCAAACACCACAAAAAAATATGGTTCCACCCCAGCCATTCCAGCAGACAAAGTGGGAAACCTAGACATTCAGCCTTGTTGGACTATATATAACAAAGCTCCCCAACATCACCAGCAGGATAATGTCAAAAAAGCCCAAACAGCATGTTCAGACTTTCATCACTACCAAGTGATAATGAGACATCCACCCCAACCCAATTCCCTGTGGTGTTGGTGGAGACCAAAGTGTAGCCTAGACTTCCATTCACACAAACAGTAATGTGGACATCACTTTTGGTGTCAACAGAGAATGAGTGAAGACAATGAATTTCTACTGCTAGCTGGCAGTAAGGAGGCATTGCTTCCTCCTTTTTCATGCTGAAGCCATACCAAAACATTAAGCTAAAACAGAGGTTTAAATAAGATTCAGAATGTCACAACATACTATGAAAATGTCCATATTTCTATTAAAAATCACACATCATAGCAAGAACCAGGGCAGTCTAAACAAGAATGCAAGAAGACAATCAACAGATCTTAACACCAAGATGGTGGAAATATTAGAGTTCTAAGAGATTTTAGAGCAGCCATGATAAAAAAAAATGCTTCAGTGGGAAAATAAAAATATACTTGAAACAAATGAAAAAATAAAACCTCTTATAAACAAAAAAGATCAGAAAAGAAATGGAAGGTAAGAAGAAGAACCGAGTGGGACCTTTAGAAGTAAAAAATACACCAATCAGCATAAAAAGATTAATGCATGGGTGCAACAGCAGAATGGAGGGTACAGATAAAAGAATCAATGAATCTTCACAGAGATAAACAGAAATTATCCAACAGAAGGAAAATATACTGAAAAAAAAATGTGAGTGCCTCAAGGATGGGTGGGATTGTAACAAAAGATGTGATATTTGTGTCAATGGACTCCCAAGAGAAGAGGAGAAGAAGAATGGGCTAAAAATTACTCAAAAAATAATGTGTGAAATCTCCCATATTTGCCAAGATACATAAAACTACAGGTTCACGAAGCTAAGTAAATCCCCAATAGGATAAACACAAAGAAATCTACACTAAGACACATCATAATTAAATGTCCAGAAACTAAAGACAAAAGAAAAAGTCTTAAAAGGAGTGGAGAAAATACTTACCTACAGGGGAAAGATAATTAGAATGACTATTTCTCAACAGAAATCATGGAGGCCAGAAAGAAGTGGCACAGTGTTTTGCAGGCGCTGAAAGAAAATAACTAAAATGCAGGATCCGATATCCAATGGAAACATTCTTTAGGAATAAGGGGGAAATCAAGATAATCTTAAATAAAGGAAAACTGAGAGAAAGCGTTGCCATTAGATCTCCTCTAAAAGAATGGATAAAGGAAATCTGCACAATGATAAAAGAAGGAACATCAGGAAGGAAGGAAGGACTTGTTAAATAAAAATACTGGTAAATACAATAAATTTTCCTCCTCCTCTTGAGTTTTCCAAGTTATGTTTGATTATCGAAGCAAAAATTTTAACACTGTGATTTGGTTCTAAATGCATTAATCCAAGGAAAGCAGGAATGGCTATATTAATAAAATATAAATAAAGATATATATATATAAATAAAGATATATATAAATAAAAATATAAAGATAAAATATACTTCAGATGCAAGAATATTAACATGATAGAGACGTTTTATAATGATAAAAGGGTCAACTCACCAAGAAGGTGTCTGAATCAAACTAAAGACCTATGAAATATGTGAAGCAAAAACTGAAAAAAATGTAAAAAAATAAATCCAAAATTATTTATAATTGATAGAGCTAGAGAGAGAACCAGCAATAATATAGAAGAACTCAATACCATTCCATCAAGGTCTAAGTGACATTTGCTTGCCATCCCTCAAGCAACAGTGGAATGCACATTCTTTTTAAGTGTCCATGGAAAATGTGCCCAAGTGAACCATATTCTAGGCCATAAAACAAACTTCAAAAAACTTTAAAGAATGAAATCACACAGAGTGTGTTTTATGGTCACAAGAGAATCAAACTAGGAATCAATCTTTCAAGCAGAAAGATAACCAGAAAGTCTCCCAACACTTGGAAAACAAACAATACACATATAAATAACTCAGGGGTCAGAAAGGAAGTATCAAAGGAAATTTAAAAATATTCTGATCTGCATGAAAATAAAAATACAACATATAAAAGTTTTGGGGAGCAGCTAAAGCAGTGTTGACAGGGAAATTTATAGCATCAAATGCTTACATCAAAAAGAAACAAGGAAAAGTCCCAAATAAATAATCTAGGCTCTCATCTCAATAACCTAGCAAAAGAAGAAAAACAATAAGACCAAAGCAAAGAGAAGAAAGGAAATAATAAAGAGCAGAAGTCAATGAATGTGAAACAGAAAAACAACAGATAAAATTAGTAAGATCTGTTTCATGGAAATGGTTGTTAACAAACACAGTGGGACAGAAAAAGAAAGAAGAAGACACAAATTACCAATAATAGGAATAAAACAAAGGCTTTTGCTATAGACTGTCAGAGAGAAAAGTATAGGAGAACACTACAAACAACTCTACACACATAAATTTGATGACATAGAAGAAGTTGATGAATTCCTTGAAAAACACAAACTATGAAAACTCACCTAATATGAAACAGATTAGCTGTATGACCATTGAGGAAGTTGAATTCATAATTGAAACAATTCCCCCACAGAAATTTCTGGTCCCAGATGTTTCACTGGAGAATTTTAACAAATGTGTAAAGAAGAATTAATACAAATTGTACAGTCCCTTCCAGAAAAGAGGAGGCAAAACTTCCCAATTCATTTTATGAAGCTAACATTACGCTGATAATGAAACCCAAGACAGTGCAAAACAGAGGAAAACAAAAGCTAGAAAGCAATGTTCTTATGAATATAGATCTTTATGAAAATATTAGGAAATAGAATTCAACAATACATAAAAAGAATTGTATGCCGTGGCCAACCATGGTTTATTTCAGGGATGCAAGCTGATCCAATAATTTGAAAAATCAATGTTAACCCATCACATTAACAGGCTAACAAAGTTCGTATGATTTTATCAGTTGATACGCAAAAAAGCATTTTATAAATTAAAAAACCCATTCGTGTTACAAACTCTCAGAAAAATTAGAAGACAGAGGATCTTCCTCAATTTGAAAAAAGAGCACCTACAAAACACTAAGTTTACAGCATACTTAATAGTGAAAGACTGACCTCTTTGCCCTGAGAATAAGACCTTAAAGGAGATGAGAATGTCTGCTCTTGCAACATCTACGTAGCATTGTACTGGAGCTTCTAATCAGGGTAACTAGTCAATTGATTTTTGACAAAAGTAAAAAGCAATCCAGTGGAGGAAAGACAGACTTTGCAATAAATGGTGCTAGAGCGAAGGAACATCCATATGCGAATCTTGACCTGAGACTCACAAGTTATGCAAAATTGAACTCAAAATTGAATGTGGACCTAAATGCAAAACTATAAAACTTTTAGAAAAAATATAAGAGAAAATCTTCAGCATCCAGGGCAAGGCAAAAAAATATTATGGTTGCCATCAAAAAGCATGATTTCTAACAAGAAAAGTAGAGACAATGGACTTCATCAAACTGGCAAGTGTTTGCTCTGCGGAAGACCCTGTTAACACGATGAAAAAACAAGCTACAGACTTGGAGAAAACATTTGCAAACCATGTATCCAACAAAAGAATGGCATCTAACATATATGAAGAACTCTCAAAATTCAACAAACCCAAACAATCCAATTAGAAAATGTGCAAAAGATGTGAGTGACTTTTTTTTTTAACCAGAGAGAATACACACATGCATGCAAAAAAAAAATAAATAAATAAAAATCTCAACATCATTAACTATGAGGAAAGTGCAAATCAAAGCTACGATTGAATAACACTGTATACCCACTGGAATGCCTAAAATATGAAATGTTGGTGAGGGTGTGAAGAGAGTGGATTCCACATGTTGCAGGTGGAGATGTGAAATGGCACAGTTACTCTAGAAAAGTTTGGCAACAAGTGAAATGAACTTTAACAACATATTCTCTTGAGTCCAATATTTACATTATATTATTTCAGCATGTAATCAATATTAAAAATTAACAATGACATATTTTACATTCCTCTTTTATACTAATTTTTCAAGTTTGGCTGTGTATTTTACACTTACAGCACATTTCAATTTGGACTAGCCACATTTTAGGTGTCCAAAAGCCACGTGGGCCTTGTGCCTAGTGTCTTGGGCACTTTGAGTTTCTATTGAGATTTGAAAGGCAGAGGAAAGCTTTAATCTCCAGCAGAAGGTGCAGTGAGTCATGTTGGCATTGGCAGACAGGAGACAGGAGGTTTTGCCAGCAGCTTCTCTGAGTCCTACAGGCAACTGAAATCATCAGTGACAGTTTCCTGTGATCCCTGCACTTGCTGATTCCATGAACTTTAGTGGTATCTTGCCTAACCTTCACTTTCTCTACCCTTTAAATGGTTATATATGCTTCTAATGTCCTGTATTAAATCCCTTCCTACTTGAAATACCTAGAACGTTTTTTGTTTTCCCAGCTGAACCCTGACTAATAAGGCTGGCAGAGGATATTTACTTCTCAGCAAATATCCATATGCTCTCCCACATTTCCTAGCACCCTTGCAGTTATGGAACTGTGTACATGGTTCAGGCCAATATGCTGAGTATTAGTGATGGATGTTATCTGCAGTCTGGAGCTTCTAGAAGTTATGTGTGACTTGTCAGACACTTCCCCTCTGAGGCAACTTTGGTATCACATATTGATATGACAGTGTCATGAGATAAAAGCCACAGGAATGCATGAATCACTGCAAGGGAGACAGATGCCCTGGAGAGCTGTCCCAACCCATGGTGGACTTTTCTTAAGCGAGAGATAAATTTCTGTTATGTTAAGCCACTGCAATTTCAAGGTTTGTTGCCATACCACAATCTAGATTATAACGGTCAATAGAGAAATTAGTCCTGCAAATAAGCACCAGTAACAAAACCCTAAAATATGTGGCACTGACTTAATATTCCTGTGAAATAAAGTGAACCAGCACGTGATTGCTTGAGAATCAGGCATATATCATGGACTAATCAATGAAATCTGATATTGTGTAAGAATGGGAAGCTGCTGGTTCTTTGGGAGGACAAGCCCAACATATTTTGAAATCAGTAATAGTGAGAGGAGAGAATTTTGGGATATCCAAACATCTACTTAAGACTTTATTTCATATACCCAAGAGTATCTTGTGTAAGAAATTTAAATTTGTGATGGGCATAAGGGCATTTCCTCAGAAGTAATTTAATTCCAGAAATATTAACAAACAGAGAAAGAAGAGATATATTAAAAAAAAAAAACATTGTTAAGCATAGAGGAACATTTTTTTAGAGTCAAGATTCAAAAGAAAAATTTTTAAGTTGATTTATTTATTTTGAGAGAGAGAGAGCGAGAGAGCGCACAAGCACAAGCAGGAGAGGGGTAGAGAGAGAAGGAGAGAGAGAATCTCAAGCAGACTCCACATTGTCAGTGCTGAGCCTGATGCAGGGCTTGAACTCATGAATATGAGATCACGACCCAGGCCAAAACCAAGAGTCAGACAATCACCTGACTGAGCAACCCAGCTGCCCCTAGAGTCAAGATTTTAAAAAAGTTCCATAGATTGAGTAAATATAAGACAAGCAAATGTTTTAGCAATGGGGAGAAGCAGGAGAGGTACATGGATATGGGAGAGAGGCTGACTTGTCCTGATATTCAGAAAGGAGATAACCAACAGGCTTGAGAAAGTCTAGAACAAAGTTGATGTCAACCATTGGTAAATTTCAAATTGATTGGTCATTAAAAGATAGATATATTAAGTGGGAAAAAGCATTTTCTCTTCTGACAATAGATTGGGGATCACTGATTGATAAGACATGAGGCATCTCATCCAATTTGTGGATGGCACAAAATGGAAAGGATAGTCAATATTTTGGGTGAAAGAGGCAAAATTCTCAATGCCTAAGAGAAAACCATTAAGATAAAATAGACTTGAAAGCTACAAATTTAATAGATACAAATTTCTTTAGCCAATCCCTTCCCCCAATAAATTAAGAACAAAATAAAGGCAATTTAAATTAAGAGTTTGCAAATGTGAAGCATCTGGGATTTTATCTGGTTCTTATTAAGCGAGTCCCAAATAATCTGTTGTGAGCTCCCATGTACTTAAAGCACTCTTGGGCAAAATTAATTACTGTCTACAATGAAGGATGTAATAATTTCTTGCTAACCAGACCATAGCTGAAAGTGTGTGTGGTTAAATTTGTAATACTGGCAAGTTGAAAGTAAATTTTGATTCCAAGCAAGGAAAAAGTTTCTAATAATTGTTACTACTTAGTAGCGTAGCTCTCAAGTGTCCACTCTCCTCGCAATATCTTAAAACTATGTAACAGATGCAAATTGAGCTGCCCAACTCTATCAAGCTATCTGCACCCGCAATCTCACCCTTTGCCTTTTCTTCCCCCCATCAAGCTATACTAAAGTATAATTGACAAATAAAATGGTAAGTTATGGAGAGTGTACCACGTGATGATTTGATAGATGTATATATCATGAAAGGATTCTTCCCAGAGAGATAATTAGCACATCTATCACCTCACATATTTACCTTCCTTTTTTAAATTTTTTATTTTTGGTCAGAACATTTAAGTTCTACTCTCTTAGCAAATTTCAAATATATCACACACTGCTAGCAATGATAATCATCATGATATACATTAGATCCTCAGACCTTATTCATCTTTTGAATGTTTATACCATTTTATGAACTTTATAAATGCAATTGCTGTAAGGCACAGAATCAAAACTAAGGCAGCCCCTCCATTTGTCACTGTCAGCTCTGAGCCCAACGCGGGGCTCGAAACCACGAACCATGAGATTATGACCTGAGCGAAAATCAAGAAATGGATGCTTGACTGATTGAGCCACCCAGGCAGCCCAATAGCATCAACCTTCTTAATCCACATTCCTTGTTCCTAGATTCTCCTCTACCTACAACTGTATTGCTCTACTTCCTTCCAATGAAACTTCTTGGGAGTCATTTATAGTCATCCTTTCCTTTGCCCTATTTTTGTGTCTTGTTTTTATATCCATCAACACTGGCTCTTGCCAAGGCGACCATGACCTTTGCATGGAGAAATCCAATCGCCAATTTTCTGATCTCTTTTTATTTGACTTCTTAAGCACCATTGGAAAGATGGGTTCCTCCCTTCCTTCTCAAAGCACTCTCTTCCATTGTGTTTTTATTTTTTTCCCCAAAGCAGCACTCACTTGGTTTTCTGTCTCCTCTACTGAATTCTTTTCAGATTTTTTGTTCCTCCTCATCAGTTCATTTAACCTCTGACTGTTGAAATGCCCTATGGGTTCAGCCCTAGGCTACACCTCTGTTCTATCTATACTTTGTTCTAGAGGACCTCATAAATTTCTAAGGCATTCATTATAATTAATGTATTAAATGACTCTCAAATTCGTATCTCTAGCTTTGACTTTTTAAAACTCTGATATTCAGGACTGTCTACTCAACATCTCTTTTTGGACAGTTAATAGGAATATCAAACTTAGCATGGGTAATCAGGATTCTCTTTCCCTTTGTGAATCTCCCCCACCCTGCTTGTTTCCATTTCAGAAAGTGCTATCTTTCCCCTACTTGGTGATTGAAAAGCTAGGAGGAATATTTGATTCCTTCCTTATCCCAGCTCTCACAACCAAGTACTAACAAACGCTCTCGGTGTTTCCTCCAAATGGATGCCCCTGAAATCTAGTTCTTTCCAGTTCCTTTCCAGAGACTCTCGTCTGGAGTCAGGACTATTTCACAGTTTCCCCAGCAGATGCTCAACTAGCACCCTAGCCAACTTACAATCTCCTTTCTCCACAGTTGCTGGAGTGGTAGTCAAAAAACCCTCAAAAGTCTTCCCACCGCACTTAGGAAAAAAGTCCATACTTCTTACATGAGAGAGAGTATCTTAATATGCCAAACTCTCTTTTCTGCCCCATGCTCTACTACTCCTGCCTTCTCTCACTACACTCTAGCCTCACTGGCCCTCTATCTTTCTGAACCTCCTACAAGCCCAGCTCCATCCTGGCTTAGGGCCTTTGTATTTGTCGCTCTTCCTGGTCTTGTGGAATGAGCTTCTGATCTTTCATGTTTCAGCTCAACCTCACCTCCTTAGAGAGGTCTTCTTTGGCTACCGTCTAAAATAGCATTCCCACCCCTATTCCTGCCCCAGTCCACACATATCACATATGTTTTGATATGTCCTTATATTGTCTTTGTAGCACTTGTAGCAGCTGAAATTTTCTTATTCATTTTTTAGAAATATAACCTTCCAGGTTACTTCCTTCTTACCCAAATTGTTAGTGGTTCTATGGTGTCAAATGGAAAAATCCAGTCCCTTCTGAGTGTCATCCAATATTTCCATGATATGGCCTATTTGAGATTTCCTCATCTTCTGCTTATGCCTATTTACTTGCCCATGAACCCTATCCTATTACATCATACACCCCACCCAATATCCTTCCCCTGGGTACACTGAACAAGTACTTTATCCGTCAAGTGACACTTATCCGTCTTTCCAGGCTCAGCCTAAATGCTACCCTTTGGAGTCCCAGGAATTGCCATTTACTCTTCATCTTGTACTCACAGAGCTTTACATATGCACCTTTTGCATAGCATGGCCCCGTGTCCATCTGCCTTAAATTTCCCATTTCTCAAGAGCAGGAGAACAGTTTATTGATCTGAGTATTCTCACCACTCATACGGATTTGGGCACAAAGTACATTTTTTTAAAACATAGGTGACACATGCTTTTCATAACCCTTCCTAGCCTGAGTACTCTTGATTTCTCTTCTTTGGATGGTTGTGGTTTGCCCATCTTAATCTTGAAGGGTGAGGCTCAGAAAATTGTAATTACATTTGTCATAAATGATTTATATCTATATCCCTGGCACAGAGTAGCAACCCAACAAATGTTCACTTGCACAAGAATGAGCACAACACTGTAGTACACGTGGACCCACTAATCCCACTAGAACAGGATTTCTATCTTTCTTCTCAATCCATGTGTACAATTTGTGAAGCCTGGTCATATATCACAAATAGATTTTAATAAAATATTTTAGTAATATACAATATGTCATTATAACATGCCTAACTACTAAGATCGCTATTTATCAGCAATCGATAAATACCTCTTCAACACCCATTATGTTCTATACACTCTACTCAGCGTTCGAGTTGAGAGAAAAGATGGCATCAGAAAGGCTAGGCTTGCTGTGGGAACAAAACTAGCTAAGTACAAAAGAGGTTTGGAAGTATGTTTCCAGGAAGAAGAAAATCAGTCGGAATAGTTTCTGCTACACAGACAGGGCCAGAGCCTCCTGGATAGGCCAATATGCGTTAAGATGCTTTCAGTCTGATCCCACTATTTTCCTCGAGACAATTCAGATTATTAAGCACAAGTTTTTCTTTTCCTACTTAAAAACATATGCCAGAATAATTAATCACATGGTAGAAGAAACTTCAGGAAAAATCCTTAAACCGCTCGGGGAAAACTTTTAAAGAAGGGGTGCACGAACTGCAGCCTGTGAGTTTGAATCGGGGCTGCTGTGTTATTGGACAGCAAACTCAGCCTGGTTTTCACATCAATAAATGGTTGAAAAACATCGAAAGAAGACTATTTCATGACACATAAAAACTGTATGAAATTCAAGTTTCAGCGTCCATACACAAAGTTTTACCGAAAAACTGTCCTGTACGTACATTTGTATATCATCGAGGGCTGGACTTGTGCTATAGCCATAGAGCTGATGATTGTGATAGAGACCACATGTCCAGCCAAGCCTAAAATATTAACTGTCGTGTTCTTTGCAGAAAAAGTTTGCCAAGCTCTGTGCAGAGGTATTTGAATAGCATATATTTTAGTGTTGACAGTTAGTACCTTACTTGTAAGTCATCCTAGTGTTTGTATTCACTTTATAGGGGTAGGTTCCAGAAAGCAGCTGGCCTCGACGATGGAAAAACAAAAATTCACACACTAAAGAGCCCAGAGTACAGATGAAGATGCTTTCAAACCAAAGAGATCAGTTTAGGCAAAGAGGATTATTTACGTACAGATTATCAGAAGAAACAAAGGTAAGGCCTGGTGCTTCTCTGCTCAGATTATTTGTCAGGAACTTAGAAACAGGTGTTTCTCAGTACCAAAGCAAGACCTCCCGTACATTGGTACTTCAGCTGCGGCCCTCAACATTTTCTAGACGTGGAGACCTGGAAGCGGGGCTCATAAATCAGAACTCCAAAGTTTCCTAAGACAGATGAGTCCCTGTCAGAAACGATGAGAATAAGCGCCACCGAACTACAGCCATCCCAACATACAAACCAGGTTTCCAAAGAACGTCTAGTAGATATTTTAGTTCAACTGCTTTTATTGTATAAGCCTTTTGACTGAGTGTCTAGAGTAAATTATTTCTCTCAAGACGTTCTGCAATTTAGAATTCATTAGTTCACACTGGCCACATTTAATGAATTGCCTAACGTATTCAAATGACAATGTGGATCAACAAAGCCAAAGCGACTTATTTTTCTTTTCGAGGAAACTTGACTGTGTTATGGAAATAGATGCAAGACTGCAACCCCGGGACAATTCCCTGCCTGATCTGTACTGAATTGTTTCCTTTGAATCCTGCTTTCAAATTTCAATGAAACACTTACCATGAGTTTGAATTTTTTTTCATTTACAACTATGAATATATAAATATTTCTATATGTAACTGTGAATATATATAGTGATACATTTTTATTATTGCAAATTGCCTTGTTAGTGTAAATGAGACCCATCACTGTGTTTTCAATAAAAGTTCTAAAATGATGGAGCCTTTTGCTCATTTCTGTGTCATCGCTTACCCCTAATTACTACTGTGAGGTCTTCATTTCCAAATAGAACCCTGATTGCATTCTTGCTATGACAAGTTCATCCAGTCTAGTGAATGAGGCTGTAACAGGGATCTGGGATCAAAAAACTGGAGTTAAATTTCTATTTCTGCTCCTAACATTAAGTAAAGCTTTAAGTTTACTTTTAAATCTCACACCTCCTGGTATGGATTTATCATGGCCCAGATGGATGAGTGATAGGTTTGCTCATTTTGTTTTCATTTTTGGATTCGGCCATTTTGATGGAAGAAAGACAGAAGTGATTTTTAATTCAATAGGATGCCCTAATTTTAGATCTTTTAGGGCAAAAATATGCCTGCTAAAGTTTCTATTGAGGGACCTTAGTTATGAGTATTCAGGAACTTTGCTTTTATGTATATAGAATATTTTTAAATGATGAAAATACTGGAGGTTCTTTTGGGGGGGAGGGAAACAGTCATATTTATTGTTTGTTGCCTATCATGACCAACTATCTCAAAATGAAAGCTCCTGTTACTGAAGTTGGGAGCTTAATTGTGTTTTAGGACTTTTATTTTGACTCTCTCTGCTGATTCATTTTAAAGTTTATCTCACTTCCCAGTCATCCACATCTTCTCAACACCCATACCATTCCAACTGTTATTAAATGTGAGCACAAATGGGCTATTCTCATTTTTATTAGTATGCAATTATATTTGGGCCAAATATTTGTTTGATAGGAGAGTTAACAGATTTGACATCTCAATTTTGAGAAATGAATGGGGGACTACAAGTTCATGAGAGCTATGGTTAAAAAAGAAAAAGACCTAGAAAAAATAGAAAAAAATCATCCTAAATTTCTTTTGGATGTAACCACGAAATATCTTGGAATTTTATAAAATTCAAAGGTAAAGTACGGGAAATGCTGGCAAATTGTTCAGAGTAGCTGAAATTATGCATTACAAATATTTGTGTGTGTGTGTGAAATAACTGACATTTTGTGAGGATCAAAATTACCACAGAAATTTGGCCAAGTCAGCATCAAATGATTTCACACAATTATTGAACTTTTCTCTGTTGGAGATGTTCCCGGCCAAATCCTTCCTTTTTGGAAATTTCCTGGAGCTCCCACGTCTGCTGCAGAATAGCACTGAATGTCTCTCATCCAACGACTGAGGAAGACATTAGTGGCTCCTTTTAGTTTTTAGCCAAGCCTTTATATTTTACCTCAGGACAAACTCCTCAGTTGTTTACTCTACCCTTGGTTTTTGCGTGTTTGAGTGGTTTTCTGAAGAGGCCTCTAAGATTGACCTTTCTCACCCATTCACTTGACTAATCCTGCACGTCAATCTCTAGAATGGTGCTTTCTGCTAGAGCCTTGATGATGATGGAAATGTTCGACATCTGCATTGCCCAATATGGTAGCCACTACCCATGTGAGGCTCTTGAACACTTGAAGTACACCAGATAAATGAAATTTTAAGTTTAATTTTCATTAGTTATAACTTAACTAGTCACATGTGTTTTCATCGGACAGCAGAGCTCTGGATGGTTTCTTTCCATCCAGACTCTGCAGCCTTTTGAAAAGCTAGATTATAAACTCCATGAATACAGGTATGTGTCCTCTTGCTTCCCTAATTATGGCCTACCATGACCAAATGTAAAACAATGCAACAATAAGTGAACTCCTAATGTCCTCTTCTTAGAAGGACACAGTCATATTGGATTAGGGTCCATTCTAAGAATCTCATTTTAACTTAATGACCTCTTATAAAGGTTCTCTTTCTAAGTACAGTCACATTCTGAGGTACAGACATACCTCAAAAATATTGCAGGTTGACTTCCAGACCAGCACCTTAAAACACATCCACACGAATCACATGCACTTTTTGATTTTCCAGTGCATATCAAAGTTATATTTACACTATACTGCAATCTATTACTTATGCAACAGAATTATGTCTAAAAAACAATGTATATACTTTAATATAAAGATACTTTATTGCAAAAAAATGCTAACTATTGACTGAGTTGTTAGCAAATCGTAATCTTTTCCTGGTGGAGTGTTTTGCCTCAATGTTGATGGCTGCTGACTGATCAGGGTGGTGGGTGCTGAAGAATGGGGCTACTGTGGCAATTCCTTAAAATAGGACAACAGCGAAGTTTGCTGCACTGATTGACTCTTCCTTTCATAAACATTTTCTCTGTTGCATGTGATGCTATTTGATAGTGTTTGAACTTCTTTCGAAATTGAAGTTGGTTATTTCAAATGTTGCCACTGCTTTATAAATGAAGTTGATTTAATACTCTAAAGTCTTTGTTGTCATTTCAACAAGCTTCACAGCATCTTCACTAGGAACAGATTCTATCTCAAAAAACCACTTTCCTTCTTCATCCGCAAGAAGCAACACCTTATCCATCCAAGTTTGATCACAAGATTGCAGCAATTCGGTCCCATCTTCAGGCTTCACTCCTAATTCTAGTTCTCCTGCTATTTTCACCACATCTGCAAGTCACTTTCTCCACCAAAGTCTTGAACCCTTCAAAGTCATCCATGAGAGTTGGAGTCAACTTCTTCCAAATTGCTATTCATGTTGATATGTTGACCTCTTCCCATGAATCACAAATGTTCTCAATGGCATCTAGGTTTGGTGAATCATTTCTGGAAGGTTTTCAGTTAACTTTACCCAGATCCATGAGAGGAATCACTATGGCAAATATAGCCTTACAAAATGTATTTATGAAATAGGTACTGCAAGTCGAAATGGCTCCTTGATCCATGGGCTGCAGAATGGATGTGGTGTTTGCAGGCATAAGAACAACATTAATCCCACTGGGTGGCCAGGTGCATTGTCAACGAGCAGTAATGTTTGAAAGGAATCTTTTTTCCTGACCAAGTGGTCTCAACAGCGGGGTTACAAGATTCAGGAAATCCAGTTGTAAACAGATGTGCTGTCATCTAGGCTGTGTTGTTCCACTTACAAGCACAGGCAGAGTAGATTTGGGGTAGTTATTAGGGATCTCAGGATTTTTGAAATGGTAAATGAGCACTGTCTTCAACTTTTAAAAAAAAACACAATTTATTGTCAAATTGGTTTCCATACAACACCCAGTGCTCATCCCAACAAGTGCCCTCCGCCCTGCCCATCACCCACTTTCCCCTCTCCCCCACCCCCATCTACCCTTAGTTCGTTCTCAGTCCTTAAGTGTCTCTTACGGTTTGCCTCCCTCCCTCTCTGTAACTTTTTTCCCCCTTCCCTTCCTCCATGGTCTTCTGTTAAGTTTCTCAAGATCCACATGAGTGAAAACATATGGTATCTGTCTTTCTCTGCCTGGTTTATTTCACTTCGCATGACACCCTCCAGTTCCATCCACATTGCTGCAAATGGCCGGATTTCATTCTTTCTCACTGCCAAGTAATATTCCATTGTATATATAAACCACATCTTCTTTATCCGTTCGTCAGCTGATGGACATTTAGGCTCTTTCCATAATGTGGCTACTGTTGAAAGCGCTGCTATAAACATTGGGGTACATGTGTCCCTATGCGTCAGCATTCCTGTATCCCTCGGGTACGTTCCCCAGCAGGAGCAGTGTCTTCAACTTAAAGTCACCAGATGTGTTAGACCCTAACCAGAGAGTCAGTCTGTCCTAAGCTTTAAATCCAGGCATTAACATCTCCTCTCTGCCTATAAAGGCCCAAGATGGTATCTTCTTCAAATAGAAGGCTGTTTTGTCTACACCGAAAATCTTTTTTTTTTAGTGTAGCTACCTTCATGAATTATCCTAGCTACATTTCCTGGAGAACTTGCTGCAGCTTCTACACCAACACCTGCTGCTTCACTATGCACTTCTATGTTTTGTAGATGGCTTCTTTTTTTAATTTTTTTTTAACGTTTATTTATTTTTGAGACAGAGAGACAGAGTATGAACGGGGGAGGGTCAGAGAGAGAGGGAGACACAGAATCTGAAACAGGATCCAGGCTCTGAGCTGTCAGCACAGAGCCCGATGCAGGGCTCGAACCTACGGACCGTGAGATCATGACCTGAGCCGAAGTCGGACACTCAACCAACTGAGCCACTCAGGTGCCCCGGAGATGGCTTTTTTAAACGTCAACAACCAACCTCTGCTAGCCTCACACTTTTCTTCTGCAGTTTCCTCACTGCTCTCAGTCCTCATAGAATTAAAGAGAGTCAGGGGCTTTGCTCTGAATCAGGCTTCGGTTTAAGGGAGGGTTGGGGCTGGTTTGGTCTTCTATCCAGACCACTCACACTGTCTTCACATCGGCATGAAGGCTATTTCCCTTTCTTATCATCCGTGCATTCACTGGAGAAGCACTTTTTTTTTATTAATTTTTTTAACGTTTTATACTTTTATTTTTGAGACAGAGAGAGATAGAGCATGAATGGGGTGAGTCAGAGAGAGAGGGAGACACAGAATCCGAAACAGGCTCGAGGCTCTGAGCTGTCAGCACAGAGCCCGACGCGGGGCTCGAACTCACTGGCCGCGAGATCGTGACCTGAGCTGAAGTCGGACACTTAGCCGACTGAGCCACCCAGGTGCCCCATGGAGAAGCACTTTTAATTTCCTTCAAGAACTGTGCCTTGGCATTCACAACTTGGTGAACTGTTTCCTTCAAAAGGCTTAGCGTTCTGCCTATCTTGGCTTTTAAGACCCATCTTCCTTACTAAGCTTAATCATTCCTAGCTTGTGATTTAAAATGAGAGACGTGGGACTCTTTGTTTCACCATTATAAGTTTATTAACTAGCCTAATTTCAATACTGCTTTGCCTCAGGGAATGGAGAGGCATGAGGAGAGGGAGAGATGGGGAAGGCCAGTTGGTGGGGTAGTAAGAACACATACGACATTCATAGCTTGTCTGCCATCTCACATGGGTGTGGTTTGTGCTGTCCCCAAACAACCACAAAAGTTAGAAATCACTGATCACACATCACTTAACAAATATAATAATGACAATGTTTGAAACACTACAAACATTCCCAAGATGTGGCACAGAGACATAAAGTGAGTAAATGTTGAAAACCTGGCGCAGACAGACGTGCTCAAGACGGGCTTGCCACAAACCTTCAATATGTAACAAATGCAATATCCTAAGGCAAAGCACGAGAAAACAAGGTACGCCCATCCCAGGAATTAGGACTTTGGCATATGGATTTGTAGGCAGGGGACACAATTCAGTCCATAACAACTGTCTAAATACAAACCATTGGCAAGCTGTTAGAATAAATAACAGTTCTCTAATATTGCTAGATCAAAGATAAACACATAAAAATGCAAAAATATTCCTATATATGAGTCTTATCAATTTATTACAAAGGCACAGAGTCATAAGGGTAGCAAAAATGTAAGGTACCTACAAACAAATCTACAAAACGTAGAAACTGTGTGCAAGTTCACGTGACAGAGACCATTAATATCTATCTTTTTTTTTCCTTATTAATATCTGTACTTTTTTACTCATGAATAAAGCCTCTTGTATTATTGTGGGGAGCAAGAGGTCGGGTTACAAGACCACATTTTCCACTCCCCCTTGCACTCGAGTAGAGACAGGAGACTATATTCTTGCTAGTAGCACGTAAGGTAAGTTACTGGGTGTCCCTTCTGGAAAGGCTCCTTAAAGGGTGACAGACAGATCAAGCTGTGTTGCCTTCTCGCCTTTCTGACCGGTATACATGAGACACACATGTATTACACACAATTATCCATTGTGGATAATTACACACATTACACACAATGTCCACACAATTATCAAGGACATAAAGGAAGACCTGAACAAAAGAAGAGATATTCAAGCATGTGGACAGAAAGTGTCAATGACATAAAGTTGCCAGTTCTTCCCAAATAATGAAATGGCTGGAATACAAGCAAATCCCAACAGCTATTGGTGGAAGTTAATAATTCACATTGTTTTTTTTTTTTTTATTTTTTTTAACGTTTATTTATTTTTGAGAGACAGAGAGAGACAGAGCATGAGTGGGGGAGGGGCAGAGAGAGAGAGAAGGAGACACAGAATCTGAAGCAGGCTCCAGGCTCTGAGCTGTCAGCACAGAGCCCGACGCGGGGCTCGAACCCACAAACAGTGAGATCGTGACCTGAGCCGAAGTCGGATGCTCAGCCGACTGAGCCACCCAGGCGCCCCAATAATTCACATTGTTAATTACAGTTACCTGTAATTCATTTGGGTGAGCAAAGCAACATGGGTATCTAAATAGTTTTGAAGGCAATATCAATGGTAGGATGGGAGGAGCATACTATATAGGGAATCTAGCATGATTACAAAGCTATAACAATAAGGCTTTAGTAAACATAGCTTTAGTGCCATACTGTGGCATAAAATAGAAGAGATAAGTAGAGAGCGTCTGTATTGACCTGAGGGAAAGAGGGATTACTCGGTCATCTGGAAAAATGGTTACCCGTTAGAAAACCAGTGGCAATCCTGTAGCGACTTCACATCAAAAAGTCCAGTTGGATCAGATACTTACATATGAAAGGAACACATTTTTATGACCTCAGAGTTGAGAAGAATTTTAAAAATAAAACATGAGAAGAAAAACCCTCATTTTCAAAATTTAAAAAATCCATGCACAGTGATAAAACACAGACTGTCCAGAAAAGAAATCGCAACACATATAACAAATGATTATCATTCAGAATATATGAAGAACTCCTAAAATCAGCAAGGAATAAAACTACATAGACAAAGACAAAAAGACACAGATGTGATTCCAAATCTCACAGCTCACAGATATGAAAGAAAACATGAATGGCCAATAAGCATATTAAAAAGGGCTGATCTCCATGATAATCAGGGTAATACAAATTTAAAATCTATTTTCGGCTTACCAAGTTTTCAAAAAATTAAGAAATCTGACAATATCAACAGGACAGATAAGGAGGATTAGGGTGACCATATATCATGGATGGGAGTGTATGGGGAAGAGTGTAGAGGTCACAGCCATTCTGAAGAGCAACTTTGCAATAAATGGTACAATTGAGACTGCATTCCCTTCCCTTGTTGCCTGCAACCCCACTTCTAGAAATGTCTACCAGAGAAACTCTAGGGTGTGTTCACTGGAAGATAGGTACAAGAATGTTCACATCATCCTTGGTACAGTGAAAAGCTGGAATAAATTAAATACTTGTTAACAAAAGAACACGCCAATGAATTTCACCCAATCCATGAAATAAAATATGATACAGTAAT